>NW_027526122.1:0-32500 GCF_052094955.1 Ictidomys tridecemlineatus
TTGGGGACCCTCAGTGTCATGGGACAGAGGAACATGATCGGGTGAAGCGCCCGGAGCGTTTTCAAACCTGCCTCGCAGACCCAATTCGAAAAGTAATAAAAAACAGAAATGAGAGGAAAGTGAACCTACCAGGAACCATTTGGAAACCTGGGATTTTGTTGAGAGCCACAGCAAAAGGGGCCCCAGCAAACTTCCAGCTGATTGGCTCACAGTGGCCCCAGCAAACTTCCAGCTGATTGGCTCACAGCAGCCCCAGCAAACTTCCAGCTGATTGGTCACTGTGGCCCCAGCAAACTTCCAGCTGATTGGTCACTGTGTCCCCAGCAAACTTCCAGCTGATTGGTCACTGTGGCCCCAGCAAACTTCCAGCTGCCAGCTGATTGGCTTCTCTGCGGTGATGCTCATTGGGCTGTTTCCCTGCCCTTTCAGACCACGGAGCTGCTCATTGGGGGACTCTTTGGCTCCGCCCACGTGAGCCAGCCAATCGGCCTCAAGAGCAGGAGGAGTGGGAGGGTTGAGAGGCTGGTGGGAAGCCGGTGGTGGCAGTGGGCTCTGAGGGAGTTCCTGAAGAGCTGTGTGGTGCAGAGTGTGTGGTTCTAAAAATAAAGTTCGTTTCTTTTGACAAGTGGCTCCTGAATGGTGCCCAGCCAGGCTGCGGCATTTCTGCTGTGGATCTCAACAGTGCAATGCGGTCACAGCCGTCCACCTTCCGATACTGACCACGTTCCTGCATAGACTGGCGTTTGGCATTTTTTTCAGGGTCTGGTCAGTCCTTTTGCATTCACCGTAAGCATATGCCTAGATGGGGATTTTTTGGGGCAACGTGAAGTGATGCTGTTCGACTTTCTGAACCTCTCTGATTTCCTGATTCCATGACAAGGATCAGCTGATGTACTTGATGTCCCTAGGACAATAATCTCGGACCCATTTGTCCATCCCAAAAGGCATCCTTCAGCATCTAATCTCCTTGGTGATCAGTGAAAGAAAAAATCTTTATTTGAACCATGACTTTCCTGGGAAACAGAGTCCTCTCCTCTAGACGAGTTATAATACACAGACGATTTATTCGAAACGCAGGTTTTTAATCATGATTTTCCTGCGTAAACTCCAAGGGATTGCCAGGGTCCCCGTGGGTGCCCATGAAGCAGGATCCTGATTTTCCAACGTTGCATTTCTGCACCCAGAAACCCAAACGTGCCCACGCTCATGCATGCGAGAGCCTTTCGCATCAAAGGTCCCTTCTCAGTCTTGATGCAATGGCCGCCGCAGCTGCAGCCCCATTTCGCTCCTTGGCCGTGAGCTCGGTTCCTCCCAGTGATTAACCTGCAGAATGTAATCGAGAAGCACGTGTCCTGGTGTCTTGCCTTCTGCACTTAATGACGACTCTATCCTCAGGTTTAAAAAATATATATTTGTCCACAGTGCAATGGCTCGGACACGCACACGGACAGGTGCGGGTGTCCTGTTCGCATTGCTAAGGACGGGGAGCCCATGACGCACATTTCCCTTTAGAAAACCCCCGTTTTGAGACTCCCTTTGATTTTAATTAACGTGGAGCTTCCTATAGCACCAGGAGGAGGCTCATTTGCATTAGAGAGCTCCACACCTGCTTCTCATTCTGAGATTTTATTTTTCTTTTTCTTTCCCCAATACTGTTCCCAGGTGCAGAGTCAACTTAGAGTATTTAGAGCTACGTGAGGAATCCCTAATGAGTGACTATGATAGACCCTGCACGGTATTTTTTTTTGGTACCAGGGATTGACCTCAGGGGCACTCGACCCCTGAGCCCCGTCCCCAGCCCTGTTTTGCATTTTATTTAGAGACAGGGTCTCCCTGAGTTGCTTAGGGCCTCGCTTTGGTGGAGGCTGGGTGTTTGAACTAGCGAACCTCCAGCCTCAGCCTCCGGAGCTGCTGCAAATCCTGGCGAACGTGACAAGAGCAAAACTGGGTTAGAATGAAACCAAGGGACTCGCGGGAAGAGCCCCCTTGAGAAGCGTGGGCGATTGTGAACCTCACAGCTTCCGCGATTTGCAGGAGAAAGCGGTTCTGCAATTATCGTCTCCTCCGTTGTCGACCCTCCACTCTTCAACCGCGTTTCTTGGAAATTTCCTTCTATTGACGGCATTTTTCTTCCTGAATAGGCTTAAAAATAGACTCATCTTTTTCTTGTATTGGAGCATTTTTTCTTTTTTGTTCACGGATTTGTAGCGACAATTGAAAAAAATAATAAGGAGTTTTTTAGTCGTTTTTCTCTCTGATTGACACGATTATCCAGTGAGTTTGTTTTTCCCGACTTCTTAAAATTAGAAATGGTGTCATCCGGAGCCATCATTGGTATAAAAGCCCGCTCTAACGGCTTGAATTAATGTGCGCTTCCATTGTTTTGTGCTACTTCATTTCCTAAATAGAAACTTCATCCAAACTGGAAGATCCTTTGCTGATTCTTTAAACTTTTAGTGGTTCACGAGCGACATTTACATATGTACATTAACTTTGATTGGCATCTTTTTTTGGGGGGAGGGGGATGCCAGGGATTGACCTCACGGGGACCCTCGACCCCTGAGCCCCGTCCCCAGCCCTATTTTGCATTTGATTTGGAGACAGGGTCTCCCTGAGTGGCTTACGGCCTCCCTTTGGTGGAGGCTGGCTCTGAACTCACGATCCTCCTGCCTCAGCCTCCCCAGCCGCCGGGATGACAGGCGTGGGCCATGGCGCCCCGCTAGTCAATTCATATTTTTAGAGTCAAAACGAATAAACAGGAACGGGGATGTGGTCGATGATTTTCTTTCATATTTTAAAGGACGGGTTCGAGAGTTGAGTAAAAAAAGGTAAACGGGGTTAAAAATAGCCACAATGTGAAATGCCGCCTTCCCATTGACGTTTCCAAGAACTAATACCTTGAGGTCAAAGAAGTGTCAGCAACGGTAAAGTGGCCCCCATGTTTGGGTCCCCCGAATCGCAGGCAGAAATCCTGACTCTCCGTGGAGGCTGAGTTAGGAGGCCGAGTCTCGGAAGGGGGTCTGTCTGTGCAGGTCCATCTCCATCAACGGGGTCTGCATCCTGATCCGAGAGACTCGGACGCCTGCTCCGCCTTGGCACCACGTGAGAACCGAGAAAAATAGCCGGCCCTCCAGTAATGCACCTTGGCCTCGAACCTCCAGCCTCCGAAAAAGGGAGCCTTCAATGTTGGTTTCAGGAGCCCAGTTGCTGGCTGTTTGTCACAGCAGCTGAAGCGTCCTCGTACCCCGCTCTGTGCCCGGCTGGATTCCCCACGTGTATGACCCTAACGTTGGAGTCCCTGTCTCCAACCAACGAGCAGAACTCTTAGAAAAGGTTTTGGGTGAGAGGGAACCAGGGGGCAGAAGAAGTCGGCCAAGCCGTAGGCGTCTTGGGTTCTGGCGGAAGAGAAATGAACGACAAAAGTAAATAAATACTTTTTTTTTCCCCCAAAAAAAGTCTCGAGACACCATCGACAACCCTCCCTCCGTCGATTCTAAAACGCCACGTAGCCACAAATCTGGTTTTTGCGGTTGGGAACCTTGTGTTACAAATGCACGCACGGGGCCGGGCACAGGGGCGCACCGCTGTCATCCCAGCGGCTCGGGAGGCTGAGGCACGAGGATGTCGAGTTCAAAGCCAGCCTCCGCCAAAGGGAGGCCATAAGCAACTCAGGGAGACCCTGTCTCTCAATAAAATACAAAACAGGGCTGGGGACGGGGCTCAGGGGTCGAGTGCCCCCGAGGTCAATCCCTGGTACCCCAATTCCAAAATACCAATGAAATGGGGAAGCAGGCGGAGACCCACAACAGTGTGGCTAATCGTTCTTCTTTGGGTTCGTCTCTTAATTCAACGAAAATGCGACTGGAGACCTTTCGGGAGGAGCCATTTCCTTAATTCCACCTGGGCCTCCAAGGCCAGCGGCCTCCGTGACTCTGTGGGATTGAGGAAAATCCATTTGGGGTGTCTTGTCCTGCCACCGGAGCCACCCACAGAGGACGCTGCTTGGAGTGAGAGCCCCGAATTGCAGGAATCCTTGGCGAGTGTGAATGCCACCGAGATCCGCAGAGGCCAGCCTCCGCTGATTGACACGATTTGCAGAGGCTGGCCTTGAACTTTTGATCCCCCTGCCTCAGCCTCCACATTCTCTGGGATTGCAGACGTGTTTCGTCACCGTGCCTGAACGCACACATCACCTACCTGCATGTGTGTGTGTGCACACGGGCGTGACTCAGAAATGGTTAATAGAAATAGGAAAAAAAATATAGAAATATGCTCGATTGTTCCAACAAAGACAACCGTATGTGGAACCGTTGCAAAGATTAAGTAGAAGCAGTGCCCTGGTGGCCCACGCCTCTAATTCCAGAGACTCGGGAGGCTGTGGCAGGAGGATCGTGAGTTGGAGGCCAGCCTCAGCAAATTAGCAAGGCCTTCAGCAACTCAGTGAGACCTTGTGTCAAAATAAAATATAAAAAAGCGCTTTGTCTGTGGCTCAGTGGTTACGCACCCTTGGGCACGGAGCTCCACCCCAACCCCGAGATCGGGTACTTGTTTTACAGATTATCCAAGTCGGACACTTGTGTCTCACAAGCGAACATCTCAGTACCATAAAGAAAGAGCTATTGAATTCGATCGTTTTAAAAACAAGCATCAGCAACAAAAATGAAAGTAGATTAATAAAAGATGTGACAGAGAAAACCTCAATCTGTCTGCTATTTTTTAAAAAATGTTGCATTTCAACAGAGAGCGTCTAATTTCTACCTCCTTCTTATTCTGTATATAATATTCCCAACCCAATACCCAACATAGAAATGCGATATAGCGACCATCTCTACAATATTCACAATGGATTTTCTCTCACGAGGATGGCAGACATCATCCAAACCACTCAGCACCCTGTGCCTGGGTCAGACACCAATCAAAGCTCTCAGAGGTAAGTGCATGGGTCATATACAAAGAGCAGAGCATTTTAAATAAGTTTTTTTTTTTAAAAAAAAACTCAATATCACTCTATTTTGTGAATCAGACAAAAGTTAACAGCCCCTGGGATTTTTTTCCCCCTCAAATAAATACAGAAGAGTTTTGGGGCCACAAATTCAAGTTAGGTTCACTTTTGTCCCGAGAGAGAATTCGTCCTGTACCATTTCTCTGAAATCTCTACAGATGCACCGGGTCCTTGCAATGCCTGACGCTTCCTCTTGTGCCTGACAATTATCAGGTGCGAGATATCGGCGGAAGCCCAGGTTAAGGATTCATAAAAGATGTTTTTTAAACGGTGCTAATGAGAGCATCAGTGCCTGATAGGAGCCTCTCGCCTTTCAAATCCCCTTTGGAATGATTTCTCGCTCTATCTTTCGCATCGCAGGAGAATAAAGCCGTTATCTGTCGGTGCACAGCCCCGAACGGGCCGAGGTTTGATTTGCAATTTTTGCAGAACGAACCCGGAGCAGAAGCGAGATGCTCCAATCTCTATTTTAAAAAAAGCAGATTTCTGCATTGATATTGCCTGGAGGCCACGGTGCTGTACAGTTAAGCAGGTGCAATGTGCACGGTACTCAGCCAAGAGGACAGAGGAGCGACCGCTGAACCCTGGACACCGCGAGCCCCTTCTTCCCGCTGCCCCATGACCGGCCAGTGCCCGGCTCCCGTCCATCTGTCTGTCCAGGGGGGTTTGTTTCAAGGGCCCGTCGGGGGGAGGGGGAGAGGAACGTCCCAGCGTTGACCTGATGTCCACTGCCCGCCCTGCAGCTGGACGCCCACCAGGGGGTCCAGGGAGACACGGTGCAATCGGAGGAGAGTTTGATTGACAGCTCTGCTGGAAGGAGCCTGGGACACCCCCGTTCTGACTCCTGGCTGTGAAAAATGTAAAAGTCCCTGCAGGGGGCGCTGCTGTAAGGAGTTCCTCCTTCGTTTCTCTGCTTCCGGTTTTGGTGGGGATGGGCTGATCTCACTGAGCCTGGTGACCTCCAGCTCCATCCATTTACCTGCCAAGGCCGCTCTTCTTTATGGCCGAGTAATATTCCATTCTTCTTTATGGCTGAGTAATATTCCATTGTATAGATACACCACACTCTCTTTATCCATTCATCCGTTGAAGGGCACCTAGGTTGGTTCCTTGGCTTAGCTATTGTGAGTTGAGCTGCTATAAACACGGATGTGGCTGTGTCCCTGTAGTATGGGCTGATTTGACGTCCCTTTGAGTGTCCCTGACTTCAATCCCTGGTATCTTTCCCACAAAATCAATCTTTTTTTTTTCTTTTTTCCTGCAATACATTAAAAACCTCAGGAAAGAGAGGAGGTCTATTTTTTCAAAATCACTCATAACATTTCAGCAATAGAAGCCTCTTGCTCCGAGGCAGGGCCCAGAATATTTCCTTTCAAATCAAAAATAAAACACTTATAGATTCTGCTATAGAAATGAGAACTTTCCGTAGAAGACGATCTAAATAACGAATATTCAGAAAACACCGTTTCGCACATACAGCCTGCAGGTATCGATCCACTGCTATACAAAGAGCTTTCAGAATCAATAGGAAAAAATGAGCGAAATAAAATTTTAGGTGAGTCTCTAAACACTATTTACAAAAGCATTCGTAAGTTCCGTAAATAGAGGGAAAATGGTTCGATTCATCGGAGAAACAAAAGTGCTTATATTTAAACGCCAGGTAAGTCCTTCAAGATGAGATTGGGATATGTAATAGTGACACATAAGAGTAAAGGTGACATATTTGGGTGGCTGGAAAAGAACATAGTTTTAAACAAGAAAAGCAGTTTTTTTTTTCTTGTGTGGTACAAAAATGTGTGAAATTTTTAAAAATACGTGTTGTTCAATATTCTTCCAATTTTTCTTTTTTTACTGGGGAGGAGTAACAGGGATTGAACTCAGGGACACTCGACCCCTGAGCCCCGTCCCCAGCCCTATTTTGCATTTTATTTAGAGACAGGGTCTCCCTGAGTTGCTTACGGCCTCCCTTTGGTAGAGGCTGGCTTGGAACTCACGATCCTCCTGCCTCAGCCTCCCGAACCTTGGGATGACAGGCGTGGGTCCCTGCGCCCAGCTCCAATTTTTCTCCTGTGTGTGTGTGTGTGTGTGGCGACTCTGCTTCCTTGGTCCCACTGGCCACATGTGAAGCGCCCAATGGCACCTGTGGCCCGTGGCCACCATGTTGAAGGGGAAGAGATGCCACCCAGCTCCCGTGGTAGAGAATTGCACTGGATCGACTCCCGTAGGCACCAAGGTCTCCGGTCCTCTGGGGCCTCCCTGTCTACCTCTCTTTATCCTAAGTTTTATATTTATGAAGACCACAGCGGGATTCAGGGTCGGGGCACTTGGACGGTTTTCCACAATTCCCACCGCAGTCTCCGTTCCCAGCTGAATGTGTTGGGGTGACCGTTGCCACAACATGCACGGAGCTGATTTTACCTGGTGGAACACGGAGCCTTGGGTCTGATTTTTGGGGAACGGGGTGACACCCAGCAGCCTTTCCCGAACACGCTGCAAATGTGGACTCTGTTCAGTCCCAAGGGGATCCATTCACGTCATTAATATTAATACCACATTGACATGAATATTCATGAAAAATGCAAATGAAGAACTGTGTTGGAGAGAATCAGCTGAACAGACAAGAGATCGGAAAAGCGCTTCCACCTAAAATGACCGTGGCCTCGGGCCTCCTCCCAGCACCGGATCCGATCAGTCGTGAACCACGCGACCTTCAGAACCTTTTTTCTTTGATGCGTCCATTACGTCCAGTCATTTGTTACAGTAATGGGAAACTCAGGGACACGGGCACCGGATACAGTCGGTGCTCACCCCTCCGATATAGCTCCACAGACTCGGCTTCAAGGAGAATTCTTCTCTTTGAGACAAAGAAAGATACTGGAGGCCCAGAGTATACCTTTACCCAATCCAAAATTCCTCCACTTCTCCCATCTCCCCCTGCCCTTATGTATCACCACCCACTTATCAGGGAGAACATCCTGCATTATTTTTTTGGGGGGGGGATTGGCTAACTTCGCTTTGCATGATATTCTCCAAATCCATCCATTTACCTGCAAATGCCACGATCATATTCTTTTTCAAGGCTGAGTAATATTCCACCGTGTATCTATATCACACTTTCCTTAAACACTCACCTTGAGCTGCTCTCCTCCTCCAGGCCCTGCCGCCTGCACCGCGTTCCTGAAGCTGCTCTGCATCTCCCCCTTCATCCCGTCTCAACCCACCGACAGGATTTAAACGGCAGGAATCGACGGAGGTTCCCTGGATTCTCCCCGTTCCCAAGACCCACGCGCCATATGCTCATCCAAGAGGGTGTTCAGAAACCGCTGAGTGATGACATGTTTACCGCCGTGAGCAAATGTCTTCTGCTTCCTCCCTCTGTCTTTTCTTGCTCTTCCGAGACTCTCTGCGGGATGCCTGCCACCGTTTTGACAGCACCTGTCTTTATTAAGTCGTCAGTAAAGCGGGTTTGTCTTCCTTGACTCTATTCTGCACAGAGAACCGACGTCTTCACAGCAGTAAATAACCCAACGGGCCGCAGACGAGGCCATCACCAAACAGCTTTGGACACCCTGTGGCGAATGGAAGGCGGATTTTAACCTTGGAGGCCATTTTCTTCCAAGGTCGAATGAAGTGAGGACAAGTCTCTGGGGACAAATCCCAGACCTTCCCGCCGGCTTACTCCGGAAAGATTCCGTGGTTCTCTGTGCCCACAGGAACTGCCGGATCCTGAAGGGGGACTGTACTGGTCAGCTTACCGGTACTGTAACAAACGCCTTGGATGATCAGCTTAAAAAGACGAAAGGTTCACTTTGGCCGAGCAAATTAATTCAGAAGCCAGAAGACCAAAGTCGAAACCAGCTTTCCTTCCAGTTTCCCTCTTCAGAGACCATTCATTTGAGGGGTTTATTTTTCGTTCAAAAATGATTGTATTTGAACAACACAATGCCAAACATCAGTGTAGGGAACAGTGTGAGGATCTGATACCTGGATACGGTGTGGGCTGACCCAATCAAGGTGATTAACATTTGCATCTTCTTAAATATTCATCACATTTATTTTTCTTTGCATTGGGAAATGATGTGCACAGAACTGATAGATGTCTCTTAAAGGCTAAATTTGGTCACATACTTCGAATATCTCACAAATTGCTCGACTGTGTACCCCAAACTATTGCTACTCCCTCATTTTTTAATCCTTCTTTTCCCATCCCACCCCTTGATAAAAAATAAAGCATGACCTATCTCTCGTGAGTGGGCTACTCTTTTTTTTTCTTTTCTTTTTCTCTTTAATTCGCTCGTCTATATTTTTCCTTGATCCGGAGATCCAGACCCGAAATCTGAGTAAATTCCTAAGTATTCAGCTCCGCTAGACGGGTGTTCATTAAGATAAAACGAACGGTGTATCCATTAATTAAATATCGTCCCAGGCTGAATTTTTTTTTTCTCATTTGACACGAGGTTTTTCAGGGGCCGTGATGGATACATCATTAAAGGAATTAGGTTGGAGGATAAATTAGTTATTGAACCGCCTCCAGGCAATGATTTCCGGGGTGCGTGAGACGGGACGCAGTCTGTGTCAATCAAAGCACCAAGCGGGACGTGCTCGAGGTCTGCCACGGAATGAACAGCAAACATGCAAAATGATCAAAAAAAAAAAAAAAAACAACAAGAACAAAAAAAAAAAAACCCAAAAAACAAACAAAAAAAACTTTTGGGGCAAAATGTCCCGGATTCAAGAAAACTGAAAGTCAGTGGTTTTCTACCAGGAGCGCCAAGCGTTGAGCATATAAATGGCGGCCGGGAGCAGGCGGTGTAGACCAAGAGCTGGAACGCAGTGCAGAGTGCATGTCACAGGAGGACCTGGGATCCATGAAGCGCCGTCCGGGGACAGTGCTGTCAGAGTCTTGGCTTTAGGAAATGGACAGAGCAAGTAGGTGTCACTGGGTCACAAAGGATAAGGGACACTCGGGCTCAAGGTGAAAGAAGAGAGGGAAGTGGGTCTGCGCTTCATGACTGTAACAAAACACCTGAGAAAAGCAACGTAGAGGAGGAGAAATTGGGAGATTCTGTTGAAGCTTCAGAGCTCCAGCCCACGGATGGGGGTCTCCATGGCTTTGAGGAAGGGGATGAAGACAAGGTAGAGTCTCCAGGGTTCACCCACCGGGACCAACTGCCCCCAACCAAGTCCCACCTCGCACACTTCCCACCCTCCAGTTCCCTCCAATTTCCTGCAAATGACCTCATTCTGTTTTTTTCTTTAGGGCTGCGTAATACTCCACTGCATAGACATACCATGTTTTCTGCACTCATATTTATCGGTGGACATCTGGACTTGTGGTGATTCCTACATCGCTATACTTTGAGGATTTTAATCCTTTATGATAAGTAACACGGAGTGGTCTAGCTGGGTCACATGGCGGTCCCATGCCTAGTCTTTTGAGGACCCTCCGTATTGATTTCAGGAGTGCGGTCTCCGTAGGAGCTCATCAAACCCCAGGAGAAGCGCAAGGAGTGAGCATTTCCCCCTTTTCTCTCTCTCTTTCTTCATGTGCTTAAATGACTTGTATTTTTCTTTAAAAAAAATAAAAACAATGAAAAAAGAAATCTGAAACTAAGCTGTTCACGGTTCCCCCTTAATTACAGTATTTTGAACAACTAGAGACGGAACAAAGCTCCGAAGGATGCAAAAACAATTAGCAAATTCATTAACTGTTGCTTGTGCTTTTTGTCTGGAAGATAATTAGATGTCTGAGAGGGAGATCTCTGCACGGATGAACGCCCGCTGCACGCGGAGAAGCCTCCGTCGCACACGCACTCGGCAGGATACATCAGAGCGGCTGCCCGGCCCAGGGAACGGGTGCTGCAGTGTGGATCTACAAGTGACCTCCAGGGAATTCAGATTTTAAAACCATAAATCGCCAAGGCAGAAAGGTTCAAAGGTGAAGATTTTAGGCAGGGATCACATTGGCCACCTCTTTAGTGGGTTAGTGGATTAATCCATTGGTATTTGGATGGATTAAAAGGTGGTGACTATAGGACCACGTGATGTGGCTGGAGGGGGCAGGTGACAAGGGACATGCTCTTGGGGATTATATCTGTCCTTGGCCACCCAACTCTCTCTGCTCCCTGGGGCCCTGTCCTGAGCTGCTCTCCTCCTCCAGGCCTTGCCGCCATATTGTGAAATGATTGGGTTGTAAGAGGTGTAGACTCATAGTGGATTAATCCACTTGGATGGACTCACTGGGTGTAGACTAGAAGTGGATTAATCCACTTGGATGGACTCACTGGGGGGTGACTGCAGCAGGTGGGGTGTGGCTGGAGGAGGGGGGTCCCTGGGCTGTGCCTTTGGGGTCTCTGTCCTGTCCCTGGTGGGCAGAGCTCTCTCTGCTTCCTGGTGTAACCTAATAGTGGATTAATCCACTTGGATGAACTCACTGGGTGTAGACTAATAAGTGGATTAATCTACTTGGATGGACTCACTGGGTGTAGACTAATAAGTGAATTAATCCACTTGGATGGACTCACTGGGTGTAGACTAATAAGTGGATTAATCCACTTGGATGGACTCACTGGGTGTAGGCTAATAAGTGGATTAATCTACTTGGATGGACTCACTGGGTGTAGACTAATAAGTGAATTAATCCACTTGGATGGACTCACTGGGTGGTGACTAATAAGTGGATTAATCCACTTGGATGGACTCACTGGGTGGTGGCTGCAGCAGGTGGGGTGTGGCTGGAGGAGGGGGTCCCTGGGCTGTGCCTTGGGGGTCTCTGTTCTGTCCCTGGTGGGCAGAGCTCTCTCTGCTCCCTGGTGCCCTGTCCTGAGCGGCTCTCCTCCTCCAGGCCCTGCCGCCATATTGTGAAATGATTGGGTTGTAAGAGGTGTAGACTCATAGTGGATTAATCCACTTGGATGGACTCACTGGGTGTAGACTAGAAGTGGATTAATCCACTTGGATGGACTCACTGGGTGTAGACTAATAAGTGGATTAATCCACTTGGATGGACTCACTGGGTGTAGACTCATAGTGGATTAATCCACTTGGATGGACTCACTGGGTGGAGACTGCAGCAGGTGGGGTGTGGCTGGAGGAGGGGGTCCCTGGGCTGTGCCTTTGGGGTCTCTGTCCTGTCCCTGGTGAGCAGAGCTCTCTCTGCTCCCTGGTGCCCTGTCCTGAGCTGCTCTCCTCCTCCAGGCCCTGCCGCCATCTTGTTCTGCTCCCCTTGGGCCAGAGCCATGGAGTCGGCCACCAGGGACTGGACCTCGGACACCGTGAGCCCAAATAAACAGAATTCGAGTCTCGGTGGCAGCGGGGTACAGTCCACTTGATGCTCAAGCAGGAAACGGTTTCTCCAGCAGCCCGTGCCAAAGGACCAGGACGTCCCCTGGATGACAAGTGGCTCTCATGACCTTTGTCCGGGGCGATATCACCTCCGCCATCTGAGGGCTCGGCTCCTGGGGAGACTCTTGTTTTCCTGCAGGAAGCCTCCTCTTGGAATTTCAATTCCGACCTCCTGGAGAGCTCCAAGATTTACCTTCCAATAAGGTCATTTAGGGATTGCAAAGGAGCCTGTCCCCAGTGACCTTGGAGACAGTTCCCAGATCGCGAGTCCTTCGACTCCTCCGGAGCAAGCGAGGACTTTGATATTTGGGATGATTTAAGAAATTCGCCGTTGGGACCTCTTTTGGAATAAGTTCAGGTCAGTTGCAAACCCCTTTATATCCTTCTAAAAATCCAGTTTGTTCCTTTTTTTTTATGGGGGATGGAGACCAAGGAGGGAACTCAGGGACACTCGACCCCTGAGCCCCGTCCCTAGCCCTGTTTTGCATTTTATTTAGAGACAGGGTCTCCCTGAGTTGCTTAGGGCCTCACTTTTGTAGAGGCTGGCCTCTAACTTGGGATCCTCCTGCCTCAGCCTCCCAAGCCGCTGGACTGACAGGCGTGCGCCATCGCACCCAGCAAAATTAGATTTGTTCCTAACAGCGAATACTATAAGTTATTGATTAGGTGATTCCAAATATTTTAAGTTTAAGGATAATGAAGCTCTATGCCGTGGGTTCTTTCTACCCCGCTGTAGCTTGCAAAGTCTGGCCAAACACATCGCAATTGGAAATACGTTCCCACAATCTCATGTTTTTCAAGTAAACGTAGGTGATATCGTCCCAATTACATGCTTAATCAGAAATACGGCCGGTGATATTTAGAAATCATGTCAGACTGACCAGGGTTGCTAAAATGATCATTTACACAACCATATTCAATTATCATGATACGCTGCTCAGAAGCAATGACGTTTCTCACACCTTAAGATTCATCTAAGAAAAAGAAGGAAATCAAGTAAAATCCCATCGGGATTGACGAGGCTCCGGTATCCCCGATAACCATCAAGTTGGGTTGTCTGACCCCAGACATTATTTAACATGTTTAAATTGCATCTCCTATTAAGTGTCACACAATCACTCTGCCTGCAATTTGCTTCAATATCATGAATTTATTATTTATAATATTCACAAATAAATATTATCAATAATAAAACCGTAAAATCATCTCTCACCCGATTAACGTAGAAATTTGGAGTTATTTGCTTGGCCACCACCGAGCTACGGATATCTTAAATAGGCCCCCAGAGTCCTGGATCGTCATTAATAAGCTCTATAGGAACTAGGGGATCTAGTTCCTGATTGATAGAAGGATTTTTGCCAGAGTGAAAAAAAAAATCAAATGCCGTAATCAAAAGGGCTTGTAAAGATAGAAGGCAAATAAAGCCATGCTCCTTCCATTAGGTCCATGATCCAGGGCAACAAAGTCCATTGTCTCCTTCAAAACTCTTTCATAACTGCAGATAAAGAAAGATGCAGACATGTTTGGCATGGGTTTGGTGGCAAGGTCCGTGTCATACACGGCTAATGGCTATTTGGATGGTGCAATAATTTCATAGGCCGAAATGTAGACAGAACAAGGCAGGAGCAGCTTGCGTGTTCTCCACAAAGGGTCACTGAGTTTGGGAATTCCCATCTCCTAGATGTCATCTGCCTTTTCTTTTTTGTGGACATTCGACTTCCTTTTCAGGCCCCCTTCTCTTTATAGTGACAAAAGGGCTGCAGCTCTCTGACCATCACACCTTCATCCCTACTGTGTCCACAGAAAACAGGAAGTGCTCCTGCGTGAGCATCGTAAGCCAAAGTCCCAATCGTGGTTCTGATGGGAACTTTTGAGAGTCATGTGGTCACTGTGGATTCATGCATTTAAGTCAACTGAAGCAGCAGGGGGGCAGTTCAACTGCCCTCAGGATGGGACACTTCTTGTCCCAAACATTTTGAGTTGGGACTCGTCAACCTACAAAATGCAACGTGGATTCCTATTAATCATGTCGACCATGATATGACTGGATACACCAGAAACAACTAGATTTATTTATAAGTGGATCGATTTTTTGGGTCTGTGAATTATTTCCCAACAGATCTGTTAAAAGCATGCATAGGGCTTTTCTTCATGTTATACAATTTTGCTTGCCTCCTTAAACATTTCGAGATTTTTTTTCCCCGTGAATCTATTTTGCTTTGTATTATTTTTTCCTTGCATCAGAAAGCCTCAATAAAAATGTAGTAATGGTTCATGCTTTAAAAATACGCGCCGCAAACAATGGTGTAGTATGAATGCTGATCCGTCTTCCGCTATTGGGATCGATCTCCAAGGAGACACAGTTGGATATGGGTTTACCCTCCCTGAAAGCTAAGCAGAAGAGGAAAAATGTGCTTTATTTCATTTCTATTATCCCATTAAGGCCAAAACTTTATAAATAGGTCCGAGTAAATCTGATTGCCATGGTGAGCGTTGTATCGCTGGAGGCGTTGGAAATCATCCTCAGATACGTTTTGATATGACTTTTCTTAAACCCCGTCGACAGCGGACATCACTCTTCAGATGGCAGAGGACGTGGACACGGCCCACTCTGTTAGTTCATTGCTTCTTTTGCATGAAGGACTATGCTAAGTGCTTTTCACTTGTCATCTCACAGAGAACCTGGCAGAGCCGTGGGGATGGTGTGTGGGCGCTAAGGTGCTCCTCAAATGGATCCTGATGGTCCACACTCACCGAGGAATAAGACCCTGGTAATTCTCTCCCTCTGTGTTTGGATGGGACTTCACCATTTCCACCTAATGAATAGCACACTAGAAGAGTGAGGACATGTCCCTTCCATGATCAGGTTGTAGGAGTGCAGGACCGCCATCCTGGATGAGGAAATGTCCCTTCCGTGATCAGGTTGTAGGAGCGCAGGACCGCCATCTTGGTTGAGGGAATGTTTCTTCCATGATCAGGTTGTAGGAGCACAGGACCGCCATCTTGGTTGAGGGAATGTCCCTGTGATGATATGTTGTAGAAGTATATGACCACCATCTTGGTTGAGGGAATGTTCCTTCTATGATCAGTTTGTAGGAGTGCAGGACCGCCATCTTGGTTGAGGGAATGTCCCTTCCATGATCAGGTTGTAGGAGCACAGGACCGCCATCTTGGATGAGGGAATGTCCCTTCCATGATCAGGTTGTAGGAGCGCAGGACCACCATCTTGGATGAGGGAATGTCCCTTCCATGATCAGATTGTAGGAGCACAGGACCGCCATCTTGGATGAGGGAATGTCCCTTCCATGATCAGGTTGTAGGAGCGCAGGACCACCATCTTGGATGAGGGAATGTCCCTGTGATGATATGTTGTAGAAGTACATGACCACCATCTTGGATGAGGGAATGTCCCTTCCATGATCAGGTTGCAGGAGCACAGGACCGCCATCATGGTTGAGGGAATGTTTCTTCCATGATCAGGTCGTAGGAGTATACGACCGCCGTCTTGGATGAGGGAATGTCCCTTCCATGATCAGGTTGTAGGAGCGCAGGACCGCCATCTTGGTTGAGGGAATGTTTCTTCCATGATCAGGTTGTAGGAGCACAGGACCACCATCTTGGTTGAGGGAATGTCCCTGTGATGATATGTTGTAGAAGTACATGACCACCATCTTGGTTGAGGGAATGTCCCTTCTATGATCAGTTTGTAGGAGTGCAGGACCGCCATCTTGGTTGAGGGAATGTCCCTTCCATGATCAGGTTGTAGGAGCACAGGACCGCCATCTTGGTTGAGGGAATGTCCCTGTGATGATATGTTGTAGAAGTACATGACCACCATCTTGGTTGAGGGAATGTCCCTTCTATGATCAGTTTGTAGGAGTGCAGGACCGCCATCTTGGTTGAGGGAATGTCCCTTCCATGATCAGGTTGTAGGAGCACAGGACCGCCATCTTGGATGAGGGAATGTCCCTTCCATTATCAGGTTGTAGGAGTGCAGGACCACCATCTTGGTTGAGGAGATGACCCTTCCATGACTAGGTTGTAGGAGTACAGGACCGCCATCTTGGCATGCCCCTTCCATGATCAGGTTGTAGGAGCACAGGACCGCCATCTTGGTTGAGGGAATGTCACAGGAACCTGGTACCACAAGGAGCTGGGACGATCCGAGGCAGCAGAAGGACGAGGTTATCTCTGACTGGCTTTAAGAATGGAAGCTCAGCTTCCGTGTTGACTCACAGTCACTGCTTTCCGTGACTGTAACAAAAGACCTGAGGCTGGACGCTTTGTAAAGAAGAGAAATGCATTTGGCTCATGGTTCTCGAGGCGAGCGTGCCCAAGGGCACGGTGCTGCACCTAAAGGGTCTTGCGGTGGTTGTGCAGCTATTTCCAGGAAAAGACCCCTTTTCTCAATGGCCCAACCCCAAACCACCCAGAACGTCTGCTCACCCCTTTGCATTCAGGGACATTCGACCCCTGAGCCCCGTCCCCAGCCCTATTTTGCATTTTATTGAGAAACAGGGAGTCACTGAGTTGCTTACGGCCTCCCTTCGGCGGAGGCTGGCTTTGAACTCGAGATCCTCCTGCCTCAGCCTCCCGAGCCGCTGGGATGACCGGCCTGAGCCACCGCGCCCGGCTAACGTCTCTGTTTTATGTGCATCACACACACAGCAAGTTCAGAGCCTGCTCTTCTCAGGCGAATGATCATATTAACGTGTTGCAAAGAGAATTTCTGTCACTCTGTCCCCACTTGACACCAGAACAGAGTGTCTCCCAATGCATCGTGTCCAGGGGAGCCCCAGCGGTTGCGGGAGACCCTACAACGTGTTTAGGAGTCATTGGAGGTCACTTGCGTTTGAGGACCGGGCAGCTCATGCAGTGTTCAGCACCCCCCCAGGCTCACGAGGGACACCAGCTTCTCAATCCTCAGGATGGGACTGAGCCTCGGATCTCCCAGCCCTGGGTCGTCCCCCGGCCCCGACCGCAGCAGGCTGAGCCCACACCTGGGTTGGAGGGAGATGCATCCTTTTCCTTCCTCTGAGCCTTCTGATTTGCACAGTGCGTTACTCTGTGCACGGGGCATGTTCTCTTACATCCACACGGAATCGCTGTCTGTATTTCAGGCTCCCTGACGGTCTGACTCTCTATTCTCATTTGTGCATCTTGAGATTTTCCGACTCTCCAGCGGGGGGTCTTTTTACTCCAAAGCCATGACCAGGAAATGCAATGAGCTTTTGCAGAAAAGTAACTTTTTTTTTTTTCCTAGTCACTGGGACAGAGATCCTTGAAAGATCATAAAGAGTGGGTTTTAATAATTCCTCCCAATACGATGCTCATGCACATTATCTATACTGTGGAACCAACCTGGGTGCCCTCAACAGATGGATGGGTAAAGAAAATGTGGTATATCTACACAGTGGAATATTACTCAGCCATGAAGAGGAGTGAAATGATGGCCTTGGCTGGTAAATGGATGGGGCTGGGGACTATCATGCTTAAATGAAATAAGCCAATCCCCAAACACCAAAGGCTGATGGTTCCTGCTGATAAGTGGATGCTGACCCATAATCGTGGGGGGAGGCACATGGAAAAAAATGGAGGAGCTTTGGATTGGACAGAGGGGAGGGAGGGAACGGAACTGGCTTGGGGGCAGGATGCACAACTAATTAGAAAAATTTTTTTAAAAAGAATTGATCAAACACGAGCCCGTTAAAGGCCGCCTTCTCAATTTTCAAGGTGCCTGGATTGAGTCGCGGATCTTGCGTCTCCCTTTGTCCACCCTGAGACGGGCTCCGAAGGGAGGGAGGAGGTTTGGAGACCTCGCAGCAGGTTTTGACAGATTCCTGTAAAGGAAGCCCTAACGCATTTGGAGAAAAATGCCTCGTTTTCCCCCTCTGTCCCCAGACCTCCATTTACTCAGTGGACAACACCAGCATCCAACCCATCGGTGGTCCTACAAGCTACATGCTTTCTGCCAGTAAAACTCAGTCAAGTGACCAGGGCTAATCGGGGCTCTGGGCCTGGGCGTCCCAGGGCTGGGGTCGTCTACAGCGTGTGCACATCAATTAATTCACTTTACAGCTGCACAAGGGCTCTGGGAGGCTTGTTTCCGCGCACCAGCTGCCGAGACGCAGTTAATTTCAGCTCATCGGATGGAGAATGGGTTCTTGAAGCGTTTCCCAACAAACGCTTCTTGCACAGAAGCCGCAGGTAATTGGGTCGGCGACGACGGGGGACCCAATCAGCCAGGCCAGAGTTCAGGGAGCTGCTTAATTTCCCCCAAAGCGGAGCCGGAATGAGCGATGGATTTCCCCAGTGCGCAACCTGGCCCCCAGGACCCTGCTGTCCCTTTTGAAGGAGGGCTCCTGCGGTCTGAGCCCTCAGAGCTGATTACACATGGCCCTGGGGAGCACAGTGGCATTCTCTTATTGTCCGCCTAAATGAACTTGGGGGTTTTAAATGGCTTTTCCTAGAAAATGCGTAATATGCATCACAAAGAGGCGTTCCCTGTTAGTTCAGCAGTCAGTCTAGCCCTGGGGCAGGGCATCCTGAGCCTGGGACCGCCCAGCTAGGCTAGGTTTTTTTGTTTTTTTTTTTTTAATTTTCCCATCAATTCATACCTAAGACACACACTTTAATTTATCAATGAGTCTCAGGGACAGATTCCCAAGAAGACAGAGCGACGAGAACCTACTGCAGTGAAAATTACTTGAAACTTATCGACCATTTCCTTGGGGAATCGTTTGACTCCATGATTTTGGTCCATCAAGAACAGAAACCAAATTTCATAACAGAAATGACTTTCTTTTTTTTAAATGCAGAACCTGAACGCAAATTCCAGGTTCCCTCCTTAATAATGCACGCCTGTCATCCCAGCACCTCAGGAGGGAGGCTGAGGCAGGAGGATGGCGAGTTCAGAGCCAGCCTCCGCCAAAGGGAGGCCCTAAGCAACTCAGGGAGACCCTGTCCCTAAATAAAATACAAAATAGGGCTGGGGACGGGGCTCAGGGGTCGGGTGCCCTTGAGTTCAATCCCTGGTACTTCCCCCGCAAAAATAAAATAGACAGGTGTGCAAGACGTTTGCTTTCCAAGTTTCTGGGGAGGAGGACATTAAAGGGAATCATACTGACAGGCCCCTTAATTTCCTTACCATGTGGAAAATCTTCCTAAATGGACCTTTTCAACCCAAGTCCATCCCAATCTAGAATCTTAAATTCCTTTTTATCAGCCCTTATCTCTCCCCTCCGTGAACACGTTAAGGACGTGATGAGTGTGTCACCGTCACTGAATATTCCACCTGCACACGGCTCCGCCCAGGGTAAGGGCTGCAAGAATTATTTGTTGAATTGAGTCTGACCACAGACAAAGACTCAGGGAAAGGAGATGATGCCTCTTCTCCTTTGGAATATTATTTTCCCAAGTAAAAGCTGATAAAATGAATCCCCACCTTCCACACGTCTATTGTATATTTAATGCACTTATATATGAATATATTTAATGCATTTATATATGAATATATTTAACACATTTATATATGAATATATTTAATGCATTTATATATGAATATATTTAATACATTTATATATGAATATAGAATACGTTTATATATAAATATAATTAATACATTTATATATAAATATATAATACATTTATATATAAATATAATTAATGCATTTATATATAAATATATTTAATGCATTTATATAAATATAATTAATGCATTTATATATAAATATAATTAATGCATTTATATATAAATATATTTAATGCATTTATATATGAATATATTTCATGCATTTATATATAAATATAATTAATGCATTTATATATAAATATAATTAATGCATTTATATATAAATATATTTAATGCATTTATATATGAATATATTTCATGCATTTATATATAAATATATTTAATGCATTTATATATGAATATATTTAATGCATTTATATACAGATATATTTCATGCATTTATATATGAATATATTTCATGCATTTATATATAAATATATTTAATGCATTTATATATGAATATATTTAATGCATTTATATACAGATATATTTCATGCATTTATATATGAATATATTTCATGCATTTATATATAAATATATTTAATGCATTTATATAAATATAATTAATGCATTTATATATAAATATAATTAATGCATTTATATATAAATATATTTAATGCATTTATATATGAATATATTTCATGCATTTATATATAAATATAATTAATGCATTTATATATAAATATATTTCATGCATTTATATATAAATATATTTCATGCATTTATATATGAATATATTTAATGCATTTATATACAGATATATTTCATGCATTTATATATGAATATATTTCATGCATTTATATATAAATATATTTAATGCATTTGTATAAAAATATATTTAATGCATTATAATAAATTTGATATATTATATGTAAATATCACAATTATGCCTCCATATTTCCATGCATGTGTAGGTCATGGATGTGTCTGTGATGTTAGAGTACATTTTACATGAATAATTGAATATATATTTATGTGTGTAAATAAAATAAGAGCTTATATAAATACATAAAATATTCATTCACGGTGTGGGTGCTCCGGCGGCCTTTTGACATGTGATAAAACATTCTCACGAGTTTTAAAATAAAAAAAAATCGCATATACAAATCCTCGTGGTGAACCAGCACCCCATTATGTCTGGGTGTAGATCTCAGGACATAAGGTGGACAAGCTGCTTTCTTTTGGTACCAGGGATTGACCTCAAGGGCACTCCGCCCCTGAGCCCCGTCCCCAGCCCTATTTTGTATTTTATTTAGGGACACGGTCTCCCTGAGTTGCTTAGGGCCTCCCTTTGGCGGAGGCTGGCCTCCAACTGGCGATCCTCCTGCCTCAGCCTCCTGAGCCGCTGATGTGGCAGGCGTGGGCCACCGCGCCTGGCCCTTCACCCTTCATTTCTCTTTTTCAATACACAACTTGAAAGGACGCCCAGGCGAGCCCACACCGTTCCTAAAGAGGGATGCTCATTTAAAAATGAGATGCTGTCGACCTCCGTCCACAGACGCTGGTGAACAGGAGCCGAACGTGTTCCAGCCTCTAACGACCTAGGATCCCGTTTCCCTGTCATCGTCATCATTAGCGGCTCCTCCGTGACCAGTCCCCGTGGCTATTACATCGGCTCCAAAAAGCCCTGAGCTGTCCGGGGGTGGCGGCCAGCGAAGGTCACCTGTGCCAACGGGACCGAGATTTATGAGCCCGCAGACGCGTCCTGGGGAAGTGGACGGAAAACCTGTGGACAGGAGACCTTTCCACCAAAGATGTGTGTCAAGATGATAAGGTGAGACTCTCTCGGGAGGCACCCCAAGGAGCAGCGGGGGAAGAGAGCCGCCATGCAGTCCGCCAGCCCATCACGGAGGGCTAAAGAGGGATATTCAGAATATGTCCCTTTGGGGGGACCGCAGAATGTTCTGGATTTCTCTCCCTGGCTCCCCAACGCTGGGGGTTGGACACGGGGAGCTGCACCCCCAGCCCCCGTTTTATCTTATTTGTTTCCATTTGAGACAGAGTCTCGCAAAATCAGAGGCTGGCCTCCACCTGGCGATCCTCCTTCCTCAGCCTCCCGAGCCTCTGGGACAAACGTGTGCCCGGTGACACCTGGCGTCAGTCACCTGGATTTCGGAGGAAGGTAGCGGAGATGAGGCTCACGGGAACGTGCACCCCGCAGCTCCTCGGGAAATGTCCTGGAGCCCGTCGTGGAACGGATGTCTCCGTTGCACACTTGACGCTGCTGGTGGTGTGGCCGACTGTGCAAGGCTGTGTCCACCATTTAGCTCGGACCCGAGGCTGGGAGGAGAGGAGGAGAGACGGTCCCAAAGGTGCATTTGGAATCCGTCCAGAGAGACCCAAAGGAGATGCCCCGCTGGGCACGGCTCTGTGCCTTAACTGGCCACAGGACAAGGTCAGGCGCCTGTCAATCAACATCTCCATGACAACCACAGGGTGCTGCCCGATGATGGACATGTGTCATGCTACCTCCTCCAGCCACATCCCATCTGCCTCCAGTTCCACCCCGCTAATCCCCATTGAGGGACGAATTCAGTGGTTCAGTTCCGGCTCTCACAACCCGATCACTTCTCCTCCAAAACGTTGGAGTCTCTCAGGAGGCTGAGGCAGGAGGATCTCGAGTTCAGCCTCCGCCAAAGGGAGGCCGTAAGCAACTCAGGGAGACCCTGTCTCTCAATAAAATGCAAAATAGGGCTGGGGACGGGGCTCAGGGGTCAAGTGCCCCTCAGTTCAATCCCAGGTACCAAAAAAAGAGAGAGACCACATGAAGGTGACCACCCAATGTTGGATTTTCAGCCTGCAGAACTGTGAGCGAAGCGAACCTCTTTTCTTTATAAGCATCTAGCCTCTGGCATTTTGTTACAGTCACATCAACAATGTCCTTCATGGCCCAGAGCATGTTGGACCAGACGGGTGACTGGCTTTTTTCCCCTTGTCCCCTTGTCTTCATTGACAGATGGCCTCAAAATATGTTTTAAGATTGAATTGAGTTGCACAAGTTGGAAAAAAAAAAAAAAAGAAACCGTCCCTGTCGCCAGCATAGAAATACGTCGGTAGCCCTCAAGAAGAAGAGTGGAAACTCTTGATTCTTTTCTGACAGAGATGATTCTATTAGTAAATTGGAAACAAAAAAAAATAATCTGCCTTTAGATTACCCAAGAGAACGATAAGAGGCTTAGCAACGTTCGATAAAAATAAAGTGTTCCAGCACCCTAAAAATAGACAGGACCCACCGTCAGTTTTTCCAGTTAATTTATTTGGTCCCCGGATTCTTAATTAACCGACTGATGTTGTGCAAAGATAATGATGTTTTATTTTTCTCTTCAAAGGAGGGAAATGTATTTTGTGAGAGATTCGTAGGCAGCTCCCGAGTTCTCAAGATTTGCTTGTTTTATTTTTTTTCACGCGGGGGATTCGACCTTTCTTCTTCGCTTCTTAGTCTCATGCTTTTAATTCTAACCCGTTCGTTTTTTTTGGTTGGGGATAGATAGAATCGGGATTTAAGTTTTTCGATTTTTCCCCTCTTTTTATACCCAAGAATAGGAGATGTTTCTCGTTTTTTTTTTGTTTGTTTGTTTTAAGGACTATTCTTTATTTCTAGAAATTATATGGGGGAAATTCATGGGCCGGGCTTTTGTGTTTAGCAATGTACAAATGTCAGATAATAGTCGCAAAATCTAGTTATCGGTGGCAAATCCGATAACTGATGGTCATTTCCATTGACTGTTAAGGATCTCTACTCCCTGGAGCTTTTATTCCCAATATGCGGATTGGTTGACAGCATCTCGGGGAGACGCTATCCAACCAAACCTCTTTTCTTCATCAAGCACCTGGCCTCTGGCATTCTGTCACAGTCACATCAGCTGGACCAATACCTCCCTGTGTCCTGTGTTGGTCCCCCCCAGACATCTGCAGCCTCGGCACCACTCCCATTGGGAGCCCAGTAACTTATGGAACCAGAGATGACATTTTTTTTTTCTCCCCACAAAATCCTGTGCACTTTCAATTTTCTGGCAGGTGGTCCTCATGAGAAGAGAAAAACGCTCGCAGTGAGTATCTCGGAAAGTCAGACGGCAGAGGAAAACCGGGCGTCGAGAAGTGGCTGCGGATTGTCCTTCCCAAAACGAGATCATCGGGGGAAATCATCAGAACGGTTTTCTTGTTGTCGTTGTAAGTTTTTTCATTTTTTTTTTTTTTTGTGTTGGCTTTGATGTTGACAGAGCCTGGGTTCCGGGACCCGAGTTGTGTCACGCCATGCCCGTGACATCGCTGGGGACGCTTTCCCAAGTGCATGACACACGGCCCAGGAATGTCCTCGGGAGCCAGGCTCAGCCCTGGGGCCTGCTCTTGCAGAGAAGCTTCGGGAAAAAAAAAAAAAGAAAACAAAACCCGGCTCCTGGGCTGTGGGAAAGGCCCGTGAATGGACTCATTCAGTGCCCTTCAAAGGACTCCACGGGGGACATTCCTGTGCCCGGAAAAGCCAGGAGGCCGCGGAGGACCTGCAGGGACAGGATGCTCCTGCTTCATGGGAGCTCAGCAAATGCACTGGGTCCCTGCGGAGCCAGGCAGCGGCAGCAGCAGCCAGTCACTCTGCAGCCAGCGGAGGTGGCCGGGGGACAGGGGCGGGCGGGCGGGCGGGGGCAGAGGGGAGTGTTTGCTCCCGGGGTGGCCAGGCACCCGCCAACAGGCAGGCACCGTGCAACTACTAGGCACCGCCTGTGCCCGTGCAACTACTAGGCACCGCCTGTGCCCGTGCAACTATTAGGCACCGCCTGTGCCCGTGCAATATTAGGCATCGTCTGTGCCCGTGCAACTACTAGGCACCGCCTGTGCCTGTGCAATATTAGGCATCATCTGTGCCCGTGCAACTACTAGGCACCGCCTGTGCCCGTGCAACTACTAGGCACCGTCTGTGCCCGTGCAACTATTAGGCACCATCTGTGCCCGTGCAACTACTAGGCACCATCTGTGCCCGTGCAACTATTAGGCATCATCTGTGCCCGTGCAACTATTAGGCACCGTCTGTGCCTGTGCAACTACTAGGCACCGCCTGTGCCCATGCAACTATTAGGCACC
This sequence comes from Ictidomys tridecemlineatus, assembly GCF_052094955.1. Classification (NCBI taxonomy): domain Eukaryota; kingdom Metazoa; phylum Chordata; class Mammalia; order Rodentia; family Sciuridae; genus Ictidomys; species Ictidomys tridecemlineatus. The sequence continues at coordinate 24,993 of NW_027526122.1, forward strand.
GCCTGTGCCCGTGCAATATTAGGCATCGTCTGTGCCCGTGCAACTACTAGGCACCGCCTGTGCCTGTGCAATATTAGGCACCGCCTGTGCCCGTGCAACTACTAGGTACCGTCTGTGCCCGTGCAACTATTAGGCACTGTCTGTGCCCGTGCAGCTATTAGGCACCGTCTGTGCCCGTGCAACTACTAGGCACCGCCTGTGCCCGTGCAACTATTAGGCACCGCCTGTGCCCGTGCAACTACTAGGCACCGTCTGTGCCCGTGCAACTATTAGGCATCATCTGTGCTCATGCAACTATTAGGCACCGTCTGTGCCTGTGCGACTACTAGGCACCGTCTGTGCCTGTGCGACTACTACGCATCGTCTGTGCCCGTGCAACTATTAGGCATCGTCTGTGCCCGTGCAACTACTGGGCACCGCCTGTGCCCCTGCAACTACTGGGCACCGCCTGTGCCCGTGCAGCTACTGGGCACCGCCTGTGCCCGTGCAACTATTAGGCATCATCTGTGCTCATGCAACTATTAGGCACCGCCTGTGCCCGTGCAACTACTAGGCACCGTCTGTGCCCGTGCAACTATTAGGCATCATCTGTGCTCATGCAACTATTAGGCACCGTCTGTGCCTGTGCGACTACTAGGCACCACCTGTGCCCGTGCGACTACTAGGCATCGTCTGTGCCCGTGCAACTATTAGGCATCGTCTGTGCCCGTGCAACTACTGGGCACCGCCTGTGCCCCTGCAACTACTGGGCACCGCCTGTGCCCCTGCAACTACTGAGCACTGCCTGTGCCCGTGCAACTACTGGGCACCGTCTGTGCCCGTGCATCTATTAGGCACCGCCTGAGGTTACCTGTGGGAAACCCCACCCCCGTGCTCCGTGCAGGCTCTGGAGACAGGGAAGGGGAGGTCTTTCCCTTACAGCGTCCGCGGGGAGCCGGGGAGGAGAGGAGCTGTCTCCACCAGCCTCAGGTCCAACCCCTGCAGCCCAGGAGCAGCAGGGCTTCGGATCCCGGGAAGCAGGGGCTTTCCCACGTTTTGGACGGGTGCAAGAGTGGCACAGGAGATGGGGTCTCTGGTTTACACGTTCTGCTTTTCTTTTCTTTCTTGTTTTTTCTTTTTCCCTTATTTGATCACGGCGGCTGCAGAAATCAATGCTCACCTGCAGGATCCATAACAAGAGCAGTTGGCGGGTCGATGGATACCTCCGGGCGGGGGGCGCCTCTCTTAAATGTAAAGTGACCAACGGTTACTGCTCCTTTGGTGTCGGAGAGAATCGTTTTCAGACTTTCATCATCCAGTCTCCAAAGAACAGAAAGTTCTACAACGGAAGTTTGGTTTTTTGTTTGTTTGTTAGTTTTTTAATTATAGCCAACACTTGGACAATGGGAAGTTCCCCAGATACATTTTTAGATGTTGGTGCCAGGCCTCATGTCTGCTATAATTAGATTTTTCCTTGGAAGAGACAATGCAAACGGAATCTCTAGGAAAAAGTGCTACGTGTGTGATAGACTTGAGCAGAAGTGATTTTTTTAAAAAAAGATTAAAAGAAAGCCGGGTACGGTGCTGCACGCCTGTCCTCCCAGATGCCGTGGAGGCTGAGGCAGGAGGATGGTGAGTTCAAAGCCGGCCTCCACCAAAGGGAGGCCCCGAGAAGCTCAGGGAGACCCTGTCCCTAAATAAAATGCAAAATAGGGCTGGGGACGGGGCTCAGTGGACAGTGCCCCTGAGTTCAATCCCTGGGTACCCCAAAAATAATTCACTAAGAAATTATAGAGATTTAAGGTGTCATTGAGGCAAAATAATTAAAAGAAGAAGAAATAAGGCAAAGAGAAGAGGAAAATCATTCCTCACGTGCATGAAGCCTGTTTGCTGTGGTTTTGCGATAAATCAGTCGGGAAATAATCGACAGATGCATAAAAGAATTTGTAAAATGATTCTCTGCGAGGAGTGAAAACCAGAGACCTATCTTATGCCTAATAAAAAAAAACCCCAAAAACCTCCATTAAAATCTAGACAGATTAAGAGCCTCAACGTGAACCGTCATGGAGGCACAGAAGAGAATAAATTGCTTTAAAAACAACGCACACCCGCAGCTGTATCTGCATCCAGGTGCACAGGCGGCGTGCACACGTGTGCACAGGTGCTTCTGTGTGTGCGTTTGTGAACACACACCTCCGTGCACCCAATGAATGAGACGGTTCAAACACCTGGTGAGGAAACAGGACCCCAAAATGACTACACGGCACTTAAAAGGAGGAAATGTCGCTCGGGGAGGCTGAGGCCGGAGGACCGCAAGTTGGAGGCCGGCCTTGGCAGCTTACCAAGTGGCCCTGAGCAAGAGACCGTGCGTCTCCCAGGAGCAACGCACGCGGGGAATTTCCACTGCATCTCAATTAACCACCAAAGAGAGGCGCTAACGGCCCCGGGTCCATGTGCACGGCCCCCGCGGGCAGCAATCCCCACATGTTGAATATTTTAAGCCCCATGAGGATGAGCGCCATCCACAGCGACCTCCGTCCTCCTGCACAACTGATGGAAAACGTTCTGCTCCGTCCCCAAAGCGCTCTGAGGTCCTTTGGGAGCATCCCGTGGGTCTTAAAAGCGTTTCTTGGGGACGGTTCCAAGTCCTGATGGGCCAGGGACGTCGGGGTGTCTGGTTTCAGGCTCCTCTTGGTCTCGGGTCGTTCAGTGAGGCCCAGAGGAGGTTCCCAGGCTGCACTGAGCGTCACTCAAGCCCCTGGTGCCTGCAGACCCTGATCCTCAATATGAAAACAGTAATCACGAGTCAATAAGTATCCACACAGGATCCAAGTTGCTCGGGGCAAGTTGGTAAGTCGCCGAGGCCGGCCTCAAACCTGCCATCCTCCTGCCTCAGCCTCCCCGAGGGAAATTTTAAGGGGGACGGTGCCCTAATCTCGTCATGCAGGTGACGTCCACGGGAGCATGCTCGGGATGTCTTGTTAGAGATAATGGACACTCGGTGGCCTGTCTTCAGCCACTGGGTGCAAGAGATTCTTCAATGCAAAAAAAAACCCCACTGGCTTCCATATTGGAATTCTTTGGTCCTGGAGCTCGGTGGGTGGGGAGGCTGGGACTCAGTGTCTAGCAAAGGGGACTCCTTCTGCACCAAAGCCGAATCCCCGGGAGCAAATGTGAGCTGCCCCATTTCCAGCAGCCCTTGTGCACAGACCCCGTAAAAAAAAATTAATAAAATAAAATAAATAAAATCAAGGAATCGGCTGGACTCCGCGGAGGCTGCCTCTGCTCTGCCCGTGAACTCCCCCCAGTGGAGATCCCTTTGCACGCCCGTTGGGAACCGTGTTCCTCTTTAGGTTGTGATTCTTTTCTTTTTTCTTTCCCCTTAAGTAACACGGGGGAATTTGAACGTGCGGCGGGAGGCTCCGAGGAGGGAGTGATGGATGAGGCCGGTCACCGTGGCACCCGCTCGGGGGTCACGGTGGCTAAATCTCCCCCCGTGCACGTCGGGGACAGGTGACGATTTGTAAATAAGAGGCTTGTTTGCCTTCCACAAGATTTATGGGTGCGAGGCCCGGGCTTTGCACAAGTATTTTTCCTCCCCTCCCCTCCACCCCGCGATGATAAATCCTGACACTTGGCCAGAGCGGACGCGGAGAATAATGGTCTCTAAATGAGAAGGCCCAAGTGGATTTATCAGCAGGTTTGGTAAATCAGGCGGAGAACATAGAGTTGAGACTCGGAAAAGCACAGATTTATGCGTCCTCGCAGTAAATCACGGCTATAAGGATCCACAAAGTCCATTTTTAATTTTTTAAAAATTTTTTTTTAGCTTCTCTGGTCCATTGCTGGGTAGAGGCTTCGACCTCCTTATTGGGCCTCCGCATTTCCCTAGATGTCTGCCCGTGGACGGTGACTCTGAATGCACGCATTCCGAGGTCTCTGGGACCCTGGCTGACTGAGACTGTCACCTGCGGAGTCGAGGACAGATGGACAGACGTCGCGCTGAACCCCGTACGGGATGCACCGGGCAGGATTCGAACTGGGCTTCCTCCGATCCCAGACGCCCGCCACTTCAGAGCGACTCCTGGGTGGACATAAGTCACCGCGACACAGTGTCTGGTCATTGTGCAGTTTCCCCTGACCCTTGTACCTCAGGGCGATGCAAATGGGTGTCCACCGCAGGGCGCCGGCCAGGTCTCCTTCATGACGGGGAAGCACAGGTGGACGGGTCGTGCACTAGAACAATTGCATGAGCCTTACCGCCGGCCACAGCTGTCCAACAGCCACTAAAATCACCGACTTCCTTTTCCACAGAGGATTCACTATTATTAAACCTTAAAGCAACGATCTGAATTTTTAATCCGCAACGAACGCCGTGATGGGAAAAAAACCTGCAAGAGGATCGGAGCCCGGGAATCCTGCAAAAACAGCGAACTCACCGCTTCACAAGATGGAAATCAAGATTGAAGGGGCAAGGAGCACGTGTTAGATATCAGAACTGGATCCTTTCTTTATCCAATCAACATCCCTGCTGGGTGCCACGCCACCGCCACGCACGCCTGCAACCCCGGGCGCTGGGAGGCCGAGGCAGGAGGCCCACAAGTTGGAGGTCAGCCTCAGCAACGGGTGAGGTCCTAAGAGAGTAAAAGGGGTGGGGGTGTGGCTCTGTGGTTAAGTACCCCTGGGTTCCATTCTCCGCACCAAAAAAAAAAAAAAAAAAAGGGGGAAAAATGCTGAGAAAAAGAGATTTACCAAAAATGATAATTGGACGACCTGGAGAATCATTTTTTTCTAGACAAATATTATCTTAAAATATATTTCCTTGAATTAGTGCAGCTGAAAATCCATTTTATTTCAAAGTATTCCCATGTGCACCCTAAAAAACTCCTCGCACCCTGGGTAATGACAAAATAAGATGCAGGTGAAATGCATTTAGTCTCCCCACACAGAGGCACGTCCCAAGGTCCTGGGGTCAGGTCGCCCTGGGAACCTCCACTTGGCTTGAACCCCCTCTTTACAGTGTGCGATGGCGTCCTGGTCACTGACGTCCACTTGTCCAAACCCATCGGATGCACGGGGCGGATGGCCCCCAAGGTGAGGGTCAGCACGCCGCCCCTGGACTTGGTGGGGGGATAATCCCGCCGATGATCACCAAGGTCCGCGTCTGGGGCGGGATGTCCAAAGTGGGGGACACCGTGCGTGGGTGGGGACAGAGTGTGCATGGAGAAGACTTGGGTCCTGGGTGATTCGTGTGGCTACTAAATAAAAAAAACCTGCTACAAAAGTCTGCAAAAAAAAAAAAAATCAAGTAGATGAATCTGATACATTGTCCTGGGAGGATACTAAGTAGCACTTTTAAGGAGAATTACGCGCCACATGCAGGTGCCAAGTGACCTAAACTGGCGATGGCAAACATCCAAGCTGAAAATAATAATAATGATAATGTGCAATCCATGCTACAAACTGAAAAAGGTCCTTCACGCTGCAAGACGTGCAGACTTCCAGTTCACCCCAAGGTCTATCCCGTGACCGTCTCATTATAAAACTCTTTGCAAGGTGTTTCCTTAGTGTGGGTCTTTATTTTTTTTCTTTTTCTCTTTTCTTTTCTCTTTTCATTCTGCACAGACCCTAATAGAGGATCCGGTCTCCAGGGTGCAGCCACCAAGTCCTTAGAGGGGCACACGCGGGAGTTGATTTATCTGGAAACTCACCAAGAGTCGTCAGCGATTTCAGAAGAATTCACCGCGGCTCGGTGGGCTGCAGCCCCCCGGGATGAGGGACTCACACCCCCAGGTCCCCAGGCCTCGGCGTCGGGGACATTTGGAAAGGCCACAAGGCGCTGATGTCATGTGCAGGGTAAACACTCGATGCCCTATTATTGCACGCAACGGCTGGTCCTCCTCCCTCAGAGCTGTACGGAGAGAACCTGGTGACATTGGTACCCGCCTCCTCGTGGGCACCGTGTCGACGCAGCTGCCGTCACCGTCCTTGATCACTGGTTTCCACTACTTTTTGCATTTTTGAATCGGCTTCTTTTGTTAGATGTGAAACACTCAGGTTCAATTGGGCCCAATTATCCAAGCTCCGGTCCTAGTTGGCTCCGACTCGACCCTTTCTCTCTCCTCCTCCCTCCCTCCCTCCCTCCCTGGGTGTCCGACCATTTACTCCACTGAGCCCGATGCTATTGATTTACAAGATTCTTTTTTTTTTTTTTAAAAAGAGTTTTGTGCAGTGCACACACTGGGCGACGAGACTCGCAGGGCAACCAATCATCCTATAGGCCCTCGGCAAAATGGGGTCAGATTTCAATCCAGTCTCTTGTTTTTTTTCCTTTCCTCCCACCAAAACACTTTCCCCGTTTGGGTGAATTTTTTGCATTTCAGAGGGAAACATTCGACCCTGGATTCTCTGGGAGTGGGGGTCTGAGAACAAGGGGTATCTCATACGCAGCAGCAGAGACACAGGTGGCTCCTTTTTCGCTTTTTAATTTGAAGCCGTTGTTCTAGGAGTCGAAATAGCCGGGGTGGAAGGAAAACTGCAGCCAAACAAAGCCTTCGTTTTACAGAGTCTTGCCTTGCTGGGGGGGGGACTGAAAATTGGTGCAGCCAACATGGAGAACCGTACGGAGATACCCAAGAAAAACTGGAACGGAACCTCCATTTGACCCAGCTATCCCACTCCTTGGTCTATACCCAAAGGACTTAAAATCTGCCCACTACAGTGACATAGCCACATCCATGTTTATAGCAGCTCAATTCACAATAGCTAAACTATGGAACCAACCTGGGTGCCCTTCAACGGATGGATGGATGAAGAAAATGGGGTAGATATATAGACAATGGAATATTACTCAGCCATGAAGAAGAATGAAATGATGGCACTTGCAGGTAAATGGATGGAGCTGGAGAAGATCTTGCTAAATGAAGTCAGCCAATTCCCCCCCGAAATCAAAGGCTGAATGTTCTGTCTAATAAGGGAACGTTGGTTGCTTATGGGGGGGGGAAGAAACATGGGGTTAATGGAGGAAGTTTGGATAGGATGAAGAGGACGGGTGGGAAGGGAGGGGACAGGGAGTCAGAAAGATGGCGGAATGATGTGGACATCATCACCCTAGGTACACGTATGAGGGCATGGATGGTGTGACTCTGTGTGTACAACTTGAGACATGAAAAATTGAGCTCCATTTGTGGACCATGAATCGAAATGCATTCTGCTGTCCTCTACGACAAATTAGAACAGATAAATAAATAGTTTTTTTTAAAAAAAGAAAAAGAAACCCAAGGCCTTCGTCTTAATATTTGCATTTTAAAGTTTAGGCATGTTTTGTTCCTGTTTCCTACAAAAGGTCCTATTCTTGGTCTCTGACCTAGAAAAGAAATCCAAAGTGTCCTTTAAACCTTGGGCACATATGATCTTCCTTCTGTATACACTTGGTACACAGACACCTGCCTTAGGTTCACTGATGGTCCTTTGCCTCCAAAATGAACATGATTTTTGGCTCCAATGAAAGCAAACCCACGAGTCTCCCT